>NC_091329.1:6725001-6747501 GCF_038502225.1 Cherax quadricarinatus
AAAGACGATACAGTGACTGGATAATTTCACCAAAAAAAAATCCGGAGACAAACCTTATAACGATGTTTTGGTCCTTCTTGGACCACCTTGAACAGAGAATGGTCCAGGAAGGACCGAAGCGTCGCCCTAGAGTTCCTCGCCTAAGTCAGGGTATTAGGTGAACCCATCTCAAAATTAACTTAAGAGGTTACACTGTGGAAAAAGATGATGAGAAGCATCTCGAGCATCTTCAAACAGACGCGCCGTAAGACGTCGCTTCCTGCATCCTGAGGCACACAAGACGCTGAAAAATCTCAGCAGTAATTTCAAGAGATTAAGAGACCATTCTCGCACCACGATTTACGAACGTTCAACTTTGAACGTTTTTTTTTCCCTCGACCTTCTAGTTGCCAGACGTATGGCGGTTACCTGTCACATATACTGTGACTGGTCACAGTGTTACACTGTACTGGTCACAGTGTTACACTGTACTGGTCAGTGTTACACTGTACTGGTCATAGTGTTACACTGGAACCTAAAATTTTAAAATAAACTACGCAAAAAAGATGAAACAGATTTGATAGGTTTTATAATTAGATGTGTTTTATATAAGGTTATCCCATTTAATCTAACCCATCCTAACTTAAACTAATCTGAACTAACCTAAACTAATCATCTAACCTACACTAATCTAACCTACCCTAAACTAGGTTAGAGTCGATGCGCTACCCGAGGAAGGTAGTCCCCTGTATTACAACCCCTGTCCCCTGTATCACAACCCCTGTCCCCTGTATCACAACCCAATCCCCTGTATCACAACCCGAGTTCCCCGTGACACAACTCCAGTTCCCTGTATCACAGCCCAGTCCCCTATATCACAACCCAATCCCCTGTATCACAACCCGAGTTCCCCGTAACACAACTCCAGTTCCCTGTATCACAGCCCAGTCCCCTATATCACAACCCTAGTTCCCTGTATCACAATCCAGTCCCCTGTATCACAACCCCAGTTCCCTGTATCACAACCCACACTACACGCACAGTAGCTCCACATCAACAGACTCACTAGGCACAGGAGCTGAATGTCAACTTTCTCAATAGATGTAGGAAATATATTCAATCCTCCTGTAATGTCCAGGAGATAGAGATCAACCGTTTCAAGAGACTAAAGTGTGTAATATATATATATATATATATATATATATATATATATATATATATATATATATATATATATATATATATATATATATATATATATATATATATATATGCGCACAAACATACATACATACAAGACAAGCCACGGGGGGGGGGGTGTTACGATCGCCCGTCTCCGATTGTTTACATCATTTTTATTCCATCTTATTTCTTGCAACTCAACACACTCAAAGTCCAAGGAACTGCAGAGTAAGACTGGAGCTTTAGCTCAACATCCTCAAGAGACCCAGGAGGGTGAGATTAACCCGGTCCAACATTAACACGAGAAGAATCACTAGGTGAAACTCGGCGAGCCATTTCCTTAGTTTTATTTACCTGGTGTACGTTCAAGGAATCAAAGCATGGAAACGAGATGGCAATAATACCCCAGTGATAGTAACTCCAGCTCTGCTATAAACACATACAGCGTACGTATTTCGTTAAGAATTCGCCAGCGAATTTCCTGGTGAATTCTTAATGGGATACTTGACTGCTTGTGTATTTTCAGTCCTGAAAGTAACATTCGACAAGGTGAAGGAAGATGTGTAATAAGCGTAGGAACAAGGAAGAGTGAGAATGAAGAGGTAGAAAGAAGAGGGGGGTGTACAGTGGAAGAGAGGGAGGTACAGTGGAGGAAGGGAGGTGCAGTGGAGGAAGAGACGGAGGTACAAGTGGAGGAGAAAGAAAGGTACAAGTTGAGGAGGAAGAGGGTGAGGTACAAATGGAGGTGGAAGGTGCAAGTGGAATAAGGTGAAGTGGTTTGAACTAGTGTTTACAAGACTATACAAGTGTTGGCTGGAGTCTGGGCCAGCTGCAACAGCAGACCCTTGTAATCTACGTACAGCCAGATTATACTCCCAAGTGCTTCCTTTTGAGCACCTCATGTCTGACATGCAACCAGGGGAGGAGGAGGGAGGGAAGGAGCCCGAGGGGAAGGAATAATAAGAGAAGGAGGCAGAGAGGAGACAGAGAGAGGAAAGAGTGGAAGCTGAGGAGTTCTTAAGATCTTACTCGGTCTTTTCGTGATGTAACTGGCGATCTCTTCAACCTTTGTGTTCTCATTTCTGTGTGTGTGTGTATGTTGTGTGTGTGTGTGTGTGTGTGTGTGTGTGTGTGTGTGTGTGTGTGTGTGTGTGTGTGTGTGTGTGTGTGTGTGTGTGTGTGTCAGACGAGGATACGAACCCTTGTGTTGATGAAAGAGATAGATACTCAGCTCGCTCGCGGGCAGCGTAAACAAGACCCAGGCAGGGTAAACAAGACCCAGGCAGCGCAAACAAGACCCAGGCAGGGTAAACAAGACCCAGGCAGGGTAAACAAGACCCAGGCAGCGTAAACAAGACCCAGGCAGGGTAAACAAGACCCAGGCAGCGCAAACAAGACCCAGGCAGGGTAAACAAGACCCAGGCAGGGTAAACAAGACCCAGGCAGGGTAAACAAGACCCAGGCAGCGCAAACAAGACCCAGGCAGGGTAAACAAGACCCAGGCAGCGCAAACAAGACCCAGGCAGGGTAAACAAGACCCAGGCAGGGTAAACAAGACCCAGGCAGCGTAAACAAGACCCAGGCAGGGTAAACAAGACCCAGGCAGGGTAAACAAGACCCAGGCAGCGCAAACAAGACCCAGGCAGGGTACACAAGACCCAGGCAGCGTAAACAAGACCCAGGTAGGGTAAACAAGACCCAGGCAGCGTAAACAAGACTCAGGCAGGGTAAACAAGACCCAGCCAGGGTAAACAAGACCCAGGCAAAGTAAACAAGACCCAGGCAGGGTAAACAAGACCCAGGTAGGGTAAACAAGACCCAGGCAGCGTAAACAAGACCCAGGCAGGGTAAACAAGACCCAGGCAGGGTAAACAATATCCAGGCAGCGTAAACAAGGCCCAGGCAGGGTAAACAAGACCCAGGCAGCGTAAACAAGACCCAGGCAGGGTAAACAAGACCCAGGCAGGGTAAACAAGACCCAGGCAGCGTAAACAAGACCCAGGCAGGGTAAACAAGACCCAGGCAGGGTAAACAAGACCCAGGCAGCGTAAACAAGACCCAGGCAGGGTAAACAAGATCCAGGCAGAGTAAATAAGGCCCAGGCAGGGTAAACAAGACCCAGGCAGGGTAAACAAAATCTAGGTAGGGTAAACAAGACCCAGGCAGGGTAAACAAGACCCAGGCAGGGTAAACAAAATCCAGGTAGGGTAAACAAGACCCAGGCAGCGCAAACAAGATCCGAGCAGCGTAAACAAGATCCAGGCAGCGTAAACAAGATCCAAGCAGCGTAAACAAGATCCAGGCAGCGTAAACAAGATCCAAGCAGCGTAAACAAGATCCAGGCAGCGTAAACAAGATCCAGGCAGCGTAAACAAGATCCTAGCAGCGTAAACAAGATCCAGGCAGCGTAAACAAGATCCGAGCAGCGTAAACAAGATCCGAGCAGCGTAAACAAGATCCAGGCAGCGTAAACAAGATCCAGGCAGCGTAAACAAGATCCGAGCAGCGTAAACAAGATCCAGGCAGCGTAAACAAGATCCATGCAGCGTAAACAAGATCCAAACAGCGTAAACAAGATCCAGCAGCGTAAACAAGATCCAGGCAGCGTAAACAAGATCCAGGAAGCGTAAACAAGATCCGAGCAGCGTAAACAAGATCCGAGCAGCGTAAACAAGATCCTG
Source organism: Cherax quadricarinatus (assembly GCF_038502225.1). Lineage (NCBI taxonomy): Eukaryota > Metazoa > Arthropoda > Malacostraca > Decapoda > Parastacidae > Cherax > Cherax quadricarinatus. The sequence continues at coordinate 6,728,844 of NC_091329.1, forward strand.
GGAGCGTAAACAAGATCCAGGCAGCGTAAACAAGATACGAGCAGCGTAAACAAGATCCGAGCAGCGTAAACAAGATCCGAGCAGCGTAAACAAGATCCAGGCAGCGTAAACAAGATCCAGGCAGCGTAAACAAGATCCAGGCAGCGTAAACAAGATCCGAGCAGCGTAAACAAGATCCAGGCAGCGTAAACAAGATCCGAGCAGCGTAAACAAGATCCAGGCAGCGTAAACAAGATCCAGGCAGCGCAAACAAGATCCAGGCAGCGTAAACAAGATCCAGGCAGCGTAAACAAGATCCAGGCAGCGTAAACAAGATCCAAGCAGCGTAAACAAGATCCAGGCAGCGTAAACAAGATCCAGGCAGCGTAAAGAAGATCCAAGCAGCGTAAACAAGATCCAGGCAGCGCAAACAAGATCCAGGCAGCACAAACAAGATCCAAGCAGCGTAAACAAGATTCAGACATGGCAAGGCGGCATAAAATCAACAAGAATTTTCCTTAAACAAACACACCACTGACACAAGATACATTCTCCTCTTACAACACAGAATCCAACAATCCCGTATATAGTCACCGTATCAATAAACTGGCAAATCTGGATTTCCAAAGCGTGAGCACCTACAATATCATCCATAGTGGACACACACACATAAAGGGACCAGGAGCTGAGTCTCGACCCTTGCAACCACAATTAGGTGAGTACACACACACACACACACACACACACACACACACACACACACACACACACACACGTAGTGTAGTGGGTCACAAGCGCCAGGCACCGAGAATCTTAGTGCTTTTAGGGCATGTTTTAGCAGCTAGAAGCAACCAGTGTTAGTGAGAACGTCAGTGAACAACCCTACAAGTGATAACCAAAGTATTAGCAAAAATAAATAAAGTAAAGGCGAGAGAAAGCCCGAAATTATACAACAAAATTTCAAAGTGCCAGTTCGTTGAGGCCTAGTTGGCACTTGTTGCCACATTGTTACAAATATACAAAGTACAAAGCGAGTGACTAAAGAGAAAAGATCAAAGAGAATTAAGAGAGGTTGGCTAACGACAAACTGTGATGTAGCACACAGCGTGAACAAGCTAGCCAGAAAGGGTATATATATATATATATATATATATATATATATATATATATATATATATATATATATATATATATATATATATATATATATATATATATATATATAAATATATATAAGCAGAGGTGGTTTCAGCAGTAGGCCTGAGGAAGTAGCGCCGCCATAACAGGTTGGGTGTCATCACAAATAAGAAGTGTACTTACCAAAAGTGAAGTGTAAATTATAAAAGTAGCAGTATACAAGTGATAAGTGTGGTAAATGAGGACTCAAAAGGGCAACGAGAAAAGAATAGCTGAAGAAGTCAGCGGCGGAAGGGCGAGGTGCACGAGTCATCGTACAGCGAGCATCGTACATCAGGCATCTGGATGGACGTCCCCTCTGAGGAGTAACGTACAAATCACCTGTTTGTGGTTGGCGGGAAGTTTTGAGTGGTAGAGCCGGCCCTACGATCACTGGTAGCTGGCTATCACAAACCCTGCTCCAGAGAGATTATCATAAACACAACACCTAGCAGTAGTAGGAAGATAAAATTTGTAGGAGCAAGGAATAGGCAGGAGGATTAAGTCGTGGCTAATGGGACTACAGCCCTGACAACAGTTTCGAGAGATAATGTTTTAGGACACAAAGACAGTACAATCTGAGAAGCAAGTATTGGGTACACATGTAGTAAAAGGTAGTACATAACTGGGTGAAAGAATGACTTGTTAACACACGCTAGTATTATAATTATTAGAATTACTCTCAGTGTTAATGGTATCTTATTAGTATTATGGATACACAGAGGTGAATTGTATTTCTGGGACATATAAACAACTGACGTGCTCACACACACACATGCGCGCACACACATACACTCGGGGCCAGGAGCTGAGTCTCGACCCCTAAAACCACAACTAGGTGAGTACACACAACTGATCCTTGGAATTTGACCACGTCCCTTCACCCCCCCACACACCTTTCCCTCCCCCACAGACCTTTCCCCTCCCCCACTCTTGCCTTCACTCCCTCCTCCCTCCTCTCTTTCCCTCTCCCCCTCCCTCGCGTTTCTCTCTCTCATAGCCTTTTTCCCTCCCCTTCCCCCTACTCTTTCTTTCTCTCTCCCTCTCTCTCTCTCTCGCTCACTCCCATAACCATATCTCTCACCCTCCTCTCTCTCTATAGGCTTCTCTCTCCATCTCTCCATTTCTCTCTCTCATAGCCTTTTCCCTCACCCTTTCTCTCTCTCTCTCTCTCCCTCTCCCTCTCTTTCTCCCTCTCTCTACCCTTTCTCTCCCCTCTCACATTTCTCTCTCTCTCCCCCTTGGTCTTATCCCTCACCCCCATACTCTCTCCTCTCTCTCCCTCTTTCTACCCTTTCTCTCTCCTCTCTCTCCCTCTTTCTACCCTTTCTCTCTCCTCTCTCTCCCTCTTTCTACCCTTTCTCTCTCCCCCTTGCACCCTCTCCCTCCTCTAGCCTTCTGTCTGTGGTAAAAAAAAAAAAAAAAAAAATGGGTGGCCCTAGAGGACGGAAAACCAGAGATCTGGTAGACGAACCAGGGAGGAAAGACTGGGAGTTAGAGCTCCAAAAAAGGGAGGAAGAGTGGGGAAGGAAGATAGTAGAGCTTGGTAAGAAAATGGAGGAGCGGATAGCTGAAGAGTGCAGAAGTGGGAAGTACAGGTCTTAGCAGCAGAAGCTAGGATACAGTGCTTAGAAGAGAAACTGAAAAGCCTGAAACAGATTAGAGAGACAAATGACAATTCAGATGTGACATCAGGAAATTCAATGTCAGGCGCAGACAAGGGGACGGTAAGCAACAACGGAGACATGCAGTACACGAAGGCCCTATCAGACCCACGTGGGGCCAGGGAAAAGACGAGGAGCACACTAAGATCAAATGACAGGTCCGAAGACAATGAAGGTATGCTATATGCAGAGATTCTAACAGCCAACTGCAGTAGCAAGGGACAGCTGGTCATGAAAGACAGTTCACTGAGAATAGAAGTTTCAGATATGACAGGGACTGAAGGCAAGAACATGTCAATGGAAGGAAATAAAATGCCTCAGAGGAAGCAGATGGAGACTCAGTGGGAGGAGGAAAGGGCGAGGTCAGTTTTTGTGTACGGGCTCCAAGAAGCCAAGGGGGACAACTTTGAAGAAATAAAACAGGAGGAGAAAAAAATGATTGAAGGCATCATGAAAACAATAGGTGAGGGCGATATGACCCAGGTGACAAATTTTCAGAGAATTGGGTGGTTTGCGAGTGGAAGGATACGGCCTGTCAGAGTAACTTTCAAGGAAGAATAAGTTCGAACCAGGATTCTGCAAGAGAAAGCAAGACTGAGGGACAAACGGGGTACCAGAGAGTATACCTCGACCGCGACAGAACACAAGAAGAAAGGACTACACGAAAAGAGAGGGTACAGAGACACAAGGAGGAACGAGAGGCAATGACGAAAATGAGCAGGACCCAGACACAGGAGGAAGGGCAAACACACCCCACAGAATCTCCCACCAAAAGACTCCAACCGCGACATTCCCAACGCAACTGAGCAACCTATACTACAACCCACTCACTGTTCCCTCTGCCACCAACCCCCATATCACAAACCTCACCCCAACAGCTGTCCCTTATGGGCATTCTGACCCCACCCCCATCATCACAAACCCCACCTACACCACAGCCCCATATAGGCCCCCACCAAGGCTCTCGCTCCCCCAACCCCAATATTCTTGCATCACCACAATGATAGAAAATAAACTGAAAGTTTGGTACACAAACATGGATGGAATAACGAATAAACATGAGGAGTGGAACGAAAGAATCAGTGAAAAATCCCCAGACATCATAGCAGTCACAGAAACAAAACTCGCTGAGACAATAACAGACACAATCTTCCCAACGGGATATCAGATCCTGAGGAAAGATAGAAGGAGTAGAGGGGGAGGAGGGGTTGCACTGCTCATAAAACACTGATGGGGATTTGGGGAAATGGAAGGCATGGACATGATTGGAGAAAGAGACTACATTGTAGGTACAATTCAGTCCGGAGAACATAAAGTAGTCATTGGAGTGATGTATAACCCACCACAGAACTGCAGGAGGCCAAGAGAGGAGTACGAAGAAAACAACAGGGTGATGGTGGACACACTGGCTGAGGTGGCAAGAAGAGCTCACTCGAGCAGAGCAAAGTTACTGGTAATGGGCGATTTCAACCACAGGGAGATTGACTGGGAAAACCTGGAGCCACATGGGGGTCCCGAAACATGGAGAGCCAAGATGATGGATGTGGTACTTGAAAACCTCATGCATCAACATGTCAGGGACACAACCAAAGAGAGAGAGGGGAGGATGAGCCAGCAAGACTGGATCTTGTGTTCACCCTGAGCAGTTCAGACATTGAGGACATCACTTACGAGAGGCCCCTTGGAGCTAGCGATCACGTGGTTCTGAGTTTTGATTATATAGTAGAGTTACAAGTGGAGAAGGTAACAGGAACTGAAGGGGACAGGCCAAACTATAAAAGGGGGGACTACACAGGTATGAGAAACTTCCTGCAGGAGGTTCAGTGGGACAGAGAAATGGTAGGAAAATCAGTAAACGAGATGATGGAATATGTGGCAACAAAGTGCAAGGAGGCAGAGGAAAGTTTTGTTCCCAAGGGAAACAGAAATAATAGGAAGACCAAAACGAGTCCTTGGTTTACCCGAAGGTGTAGGGAGGCAAAAACTAAGTGCAACAGAGAATGGAAAAGGTACAGGAGGCATAGGACCCAGGAAAACAAGGAGATTAGTAGAAGAGCCAGAAACGAGTATGCACAGATAAGGAGGGAGGCCCAGCGACAGTATGAAAACGACATAGCATCGAAAGTCAAATCTGACCCGAAACTGCTGTATAGCCACATTAGGAGGAAGACAACAGTCAAGGACCAGGTGATAAGGCTGAGGAAAGAAGGTGGAGAACTCACAAGAAACGATCAAGAGGTATGTGAGGAGCTCAACACGAGATTTAAGGAAGTATTTACAGTAGAGACAGGAAGGACTCTGGGGGGACAGACCAGATGGGGACACCAGCAAGGAATACACCAACAAGTGTTGGACGACATACATACAGATGAGGAGGAGGTGAAGAAACTGCTAAGGGACATCGATACCTCAAAGGCAATGGGACCGGACAACATCTCCCCGTGGGTCCTTAGAGAGGGAGCAGATATGTTGTGCGTGCCACTTACCACAATCTTCAACACGTCCCTGGAAACTGGGCAACTACCTGAGGTATGGAAGACGGCAAATGTAGTTCCCATTTTTAAAAAAGGAGACAGAAAAGAGGCACTAAACTATAGACCTGTGTCATTGACGTGTATAGTATGCAAAATTATGGAGAAGATTATCAGGAGGAGAGTGGTGGAGCACCTGGAACGGAACAAGAGTATAAATGCCAACCAGCACAGATTCACAGAAGGCAAATCCTGTGTCACAAACCTTCTGGAGTTTTATGATAAAATAACAGAAGACACGAGAGAGAGGGGTGGGTTGATTGCATCTTCTTGGACTGCAAGAAGGCCTTTGACACAGTTCCTCACAAGAGATTAGTGCAGAAGCTAGAGCATCAGGCGCATATAACAGGAAGGGCACTGCAATGGATCAGAGAATACCTGACAGGGAGGCAACAACGAGTCATGGTACGTAATGATGTATCACAGTGGGCACCTGTGACGAGCGGGGTCCCACAGGGGTCGGTCCTAGGACCAGTGCTATTTTTGGTATATGTGAACGACATGATGGAAGGGTTAGACTCAGAAGTGTCCCTGTTTGCAGATGATGTGAAGTTAATGAGGAGAATTAAATCTGATGAGGACCAGGCAAGACTTCAAAGAGACCTGGACAGACTGGACACCTTGTCCAGCAAATGGCTTCTCGAATTTAATCCTGCCAAATGCAAAGTCATGAAGATAGGGGAAGGGCACAGAAGACCACAGACAGAGTATAGGCTAGGTGGCCAAAGACTGCAAACCTCACTCAAGGAGAAAGATCTTGGGGTGAGTATAACACCGAGCATGTCTCCGGAAGCACACATCAATCAGATAACTGCTGCAGCATATGGGCGCCTGGCAAACCTGAGAACAGCATTCCGATACCTTAGTAAGGAATCGTTCAAGACACTGTACACCGTGTATGTCAGGCCCATACTGGAGTATGCAGCACCTGTTTGGAACCCGCACTTGATAGAGCACGTCAAGAAACTAGAGAAAGTACAAAGGTTTGCCACAAGGTTAGTTCCAGAGCTAAGGGGAATGTCCTATGAAGAAAGATTAAGGGAAATCGGCCTGACGACACTGGAGGACAGGAGGGTCAGGGGAGACATGATAACGACATATAAAATACTGCGTGGAATAGACAAGGTGGACAAAGACAGGATGTTCCAGGGAGGGGACACAGAAACAAGAGGCCACAATTGGAAGTTGAAGACACAAATGAGTCAGAGAGATATTAGGAAGTATTTCTTCAGTCATAGAGTTGTAAGGCAGTGGAATAGCCTAGAAAATGACGTAGTGGAGGCAGGAACCATACACAGTTTTAAGACGAGGTTTGATAAAGCTCATGGAGCGGGGAGAGAGAGGGCCCAGTAGCAACCGGTGAAGAGGCGGGGCCAGGAGCTAAGACTCGACCCCTGCAACCACAAATAGGTGAGTACAAATAGGTGAGTACACACACACACACACACACACACACACACACACACACACACACACACACACACACCGTGAGAAGTATTTTGCTCAGGCTATTCAACATCTTAAGCAGAAGATATCACAAACACTGCTGAGACAAGTGTAAAAGTTTTCAAGAGGAAACTGGACAAGTATCTCCACTAGGTGCCAGATCAACCAGCCTGTGACGGATATGTGGGGTCAGCGGACCATCATCAGCAACAGCTTGGTTGGCCAGGCAAGCAGTGAACTCATCAAAGGTAAAGGTGTTGATAGTTTAAACCTTATTTTAAGGATTGTATTCTTATCTGGTGGTAAAAAACTTATGTAGAGCCTTAATGACGTGTGGTTGTTAGACTTTAACCCCCCATTAACTAACCAATCCTATCATCCTAGTTATAACTTACCGCATTTTCCGGCATATAAGGCGCACGAGAGACGTATCATAACGGTAAATCGGTAATTATATTCAAGGGTTAATTACTCTCTTACTTAAGACTAAAGTGTAACACAAAGCCTACCTTTGATCTTGACCTTGAGCATATAAGGCGCAAGCTGATTTTTCCAAGACTTTTTGTGGGGAAAAGCACGCTTTATTTGCCGGAAAATACGGTACATAATCCACTGAAAACTGAAGCACTCACAGACAGGAAAAATATACACCACCTGAAACTAGCAAATAGATGACACACCAACGTTGAAAATTTCAAGCTGATCAGAAGAGGCTTTCTCGAGTTATCGCACGGAAACCAAAATTAGGATTGTGTCTGTATGAAGGTGACTAGAGGGCGCCTGCCGATAGTCGCGTCAACCTTTCACTAGTTACAGCGTGTTGTAACTAGTGACAGGTTTGGATAAGGCGTTCTTAGTCGCAAGTGACTTGGAAGACGAGGAAAAAATCTGATTCATTTAAATATATTTCTTCAGGGATGCCTAACAATGTATCCATTAGGGGATACCTAACAGTGTGTGTACACAAGATTATTGGTTTTAAAAAGACGCGACAACAAACAATAAGGTACATAAAAACAACAAAATATTTTGCTGACGAAGATCGCAGGGGCGAAACGTTTTCTAATATACATTTCCTAGTGTCTGCTCACGCATCATTTTATAAACGTGTGTGTGTGTGTGTGTGTGTGTGTGTGTGTGTGTGTGTGTGTGTGTGTGTGTGTGTGTGTGTGTGTGTGTGTGTGTGTGTGTGTATATGTGTGTGTTTATGTATGTGTGTGTTTGTGTGTGTATGTGTGTGTGTGTGTGTGTGTGTGTGTGTGTGTGTGTGTTTGTGTGTGTTTGTGTGTGTGTGTGTGTATGTATGTTTGTATGTGTGTGTGTGTGTGTGTATGTGTGTGTATGTGTGTGTATGTATGTATGTGTATGTGTGTGTATGTGTGTATGTGTGTGTATGTGTATGTGTATGTGTGTGTGTGTGTGTGTGTGTGTGTGTGTGTGTGTGTGTGTGTGTGTGTGTGTGTGTGTGTGTGTGTGTGTGTGTGTGTAACACCGAGGCTTATACCACGAATCTACTTGTCATGAGATACGGAAGTGTTCGGGTTAGGTTAGGTTAACTAAGGTAAGGTAAAGTAAGGTAAGGTAACGTAAAGTAAAGTAAGGTAAGGTAAGGTTAGGTTTGTCAGGAAACAAGGCAAGTGTTTCCTGACGCAAATCTGAAGTCACATGATGACCCGAAGCTGGAGCTTTTGGTCATCTGACCGAGACCTTCAGCTAAGCGTTCTCGCGACGCGGTCTTGCCCTTACGATGACACGCTTACTAGAGCTTCCGGTGCCCTGGGTCAGAGCTTCCGGTGCCCTGGGCCACTACTTCCGCCTGCTCACCGTTCCACCCGGGAAAAACGTCATCACCAGACAATGTTCTAAAATTTTGCGTAAACCAACACCAGTAGATTAGAATTTTAAATTTCGGTCCCATTAAAGGAGATAATTTCTAAGACACTTCTTCACCTCGTGTGTAGGAAGAACATTGAACATACAAGTTACAAGCGCTTGTAAGGCAGCGAGAAAGCACTGATGAACCTGCTTGTGGCGCTTGTGAACCTGCTTATGGCGCTTGTGAACCTGCTTGTGGCGCTTGTGAAACTGCTTATGGCGCTTGTGAACCTGCTTATGGCGCTTATGAACCTCCTTGTGGAGCTTGTGAACCTGCTTCTCGGCTTATGAAGCCGCTTGATATATTACAATTTTTTGACACAATAAGTGTCTGGGGCCGAAGACTGTTCAACTCCCTCCCAGTATACATAAGGGGGATTACCAATAGGCCCCTGGCTGTCAAGAGGGAGCTGGACAGGCACCTAAAGTCAGTACCTGATCAGCTGGGGTCTGGTTCGTACGTCGGTTTGCGTGTGGCCAGCTGTAACAGCCTTGTCCATCAGGCCCTGATCCACCACGAAAGTCTGGTCACGGACCGGGCCGCAGGGGCGTTGACCCCCGGAACACCCTCCAGGTATACTTCAAATACCAGTCTCGTTCACTGGGAATTCACACACCTACAAGCACGCAAGAAATGCTTTTCACACCATTACAAGAAACTACGTAATTAGACGCCTACAGCCAATCACAAGACATCCAAAGTTACAAAAACAGCCACGACAAAATTACAAAAACAGCCACGACAAAGTTACAAAAACAGACACGACAAAATTACAAAAACAGCCACGACAAAATTACAAAAACAGCCACGACAAAATTACAAAAACAGCCACGACAAAATTACAAAAACAGCCACGACAAAGTTACAAAAACAGCCACGACAAAATTACAAAAACAGCCACGACAAAGTTACAAAAACAGCCACGACAAAATTACAAAAACAGCCACGACAGTTACAAAAACAGCCACGACAAAGTTACAAAAACAGCCACGACAAAATTACAAAAACAGCCACGACAAAGTTACAAAAACAGCCACGACAAAGTAACAAAAACAGCCACGACAAAATTACAAAAAACAGCCACGACAAAATTGCAAAAACAGCCACGACAAAGTTACAAAAACAGCCACGACAAAATTACAAAAACAGCCACGACAAAATTACAAAAACAGCTACAACAAAGTTACAAAAACAGCCACGACAAAATTACAAAAACAGCCACGACAAAGTTACAAAAACAGCCACGACAAAGTAACAAAAACGGCCACGACAAAATTACAAAAACAGCCACGACAAAATTACAAAAACACCCACGACAAAGTTACAAAAACACCCACGACAAAATTACAAAAACAGCCACGACAAAGTTACAAAAACAGCCACGACAAGGTAACAAAAACAGACACGAAAAATTACTAAAAACAGCAACGACCAAGTAACAAAAACAGCAACGACCAAGTAACAAAAACACTCGGGGGGGGGGGGACTGAGTCCGCCTTCCTCAACAATTTCGATAGCAACTTGATAGCCAAATAAGCAAATATATCTGACTGTATAATAGCGTGTTCGCTGTGACCCCGAGAGAGAGAGAGAGAGAGAGAGAGAGAGAGAGAGAGAGAGAGAGAGAGAGAGAGAGAGAGAGAGAGAGAGAGAGAGAGAGAGAGAGAGAGAGAGAAAGAGAGAGAGAGAGAAAGAGAGAGAGAGAGAAAGAGAGAAAGAGAGAAAGAGAGAAAGAGAGAAAGAGAGAAAGAGAGAGACAGAGAGACAGACAGACAGACAGGGGTCAGTCCTAGGACCAGTGCTGTTTCTGGTATTTGTGAACGACATGACGGAAGGAATAGACTCTGAGGTGTCCCTGTTTGCAGATGACGTGAAGTTGATGAGAAGAATTCACTCGATCGAAGACCAGGCAGAACTACAAAGGGATCTGGACAGGCTGCAGACCTGGTCCAGCAATTGGCTCGTGGAGCTCAATCCCACCAAGTGCAAAGTCATGAAGATTGGGGAAGGGCAAAGAAGACCGCAGACGGAGTACAGTCTAGGGGGCCAGAGACTACAAACCTCACTCAAGGAAAAAGATCTTGGGGTGAGTATAACACCAGGCACATCTCCTGAAGCGTACATCAATCAAATAACTGCTGCAGCATATGGGCGCCTAGCAAACCTCAGAACAGCATTCCGACATCTTAATAAGGAATCGTTAGGCCCATATTGGAGTATGCGGCACCAGTTTGGAACCCACACCTAGCCAAGCACGTAAAGAAACTAGAGAAAGCGCAAAGGTTTGCAACAAGACTAGTCCCAGAGCTAAGAGGAGAGGTTAAGGGAAATCAACCTGACGACACTGGAGGACAGGAGAGATAGGGGGGACATGATAACGACTTACAAAATACTGAGAGGAATTGACAAGGTGGACAAAGACAGGATGTTCCAGAGATTGGACACAGCAACAAGGGGACACAGTTGGAAGCTGAAGACACAGATGAATCAAAGGGATGTTAGGAAGTATTTCTTCAGCCACAGAGTAGTCAGGAAGTGGAATAGTTTGGGAAGCGATGTAGTGGAGGCAGGATCCATACATAGCTTTAAGCAGAGGTACGATAAAGCTCATGGTTCAGGGAGAGTGACCTAGTAGCGACCAGTGAAGAGGCGGGGCCAGGAGCTTGGACTCGACCCCTGCAACCTCAACTAGGTGAGTACAACTAGGTGAGTACACACACACACACACACACACACACACACACACACACACACACACACACACGCACACACACGCACACACACACGCACACACGCACACACACACGCACACACACACGCACACACACGCGCGCACACACACACACACACACACACACACACACACACACACACACACACACACACACACACACACACACACACACACACACACACACACACACACACACGCACACACACGCACACACACGCACACACACGCACACACACACACTGCTTCATTACCTCTGAGAGCTCAAGTCATACCAACAAATTTTAATAAAGTAAATGGAATTAACGCCTCAACAGGCAATAAAAATATATTCTAAGATAACATTATTGTTATTAATTATTATTATTATTATCCATGGAAAAGTGCAGAACCCACTGTTATCCTTTCAGTTATGTTAGTCGCCTTTATTGTCGTATTATCAAGTGTTCAAGACTGATATATATATATATATATATATATATATATATATATATATATATATATATATATATATATATATATATATATATATATATATATATATATATTATGCAAAATAGCAAACACAGGGGGAGTTGAATGATAGCTTTAGGCCTTTCGTGTTGCAATCAACACATCAGGAGCTTGCAACATTGCAGAAATAGAGTAGGAAATCCAGGCAGATTCGTTCAAGCCCTGAAGTAATGTGCGTAAAGCCGTTCCCCTGAACTTGCGGGGAACGGCTTTCACCATCAACTGAGTAGATAATAAAGAGTGGTTGAGAGAAGTGAAATACAGTAAGGTGACTGACCCCTCTTGAGAAGGTAATTATCTTTAAATATTCATGAACCCACAAGGGAAGTCTTGAGGAAGCCAGAGTTTGACAACAGATCATTGGCACAGTACCTCTCCAGGAGCTGAGAAGTTACAACACTGAGGAGTTGGTTTGGTGATTTCAGTTACAAGAATATTACAGTGAAGTATATTCAGTGGTACTGAGCCACACTGGTACAGCGCCACACTGTGGGACAGGGCCACACTATTACAGAGCCACACTGTGGGACAGGGCCACACTGTTACAGAGCCACACTGTGGTACAGTCACATTGGTACTGAGCCACACTGTGGTACAGGGGTATACTATGGAACAGAGTCACACTGGTACAGCCACACTGTGGTACAGAGCCACACTGTGGGACAGGGCCACACTGGTCCAACGAATAAACACAGGACAAGGAATATATGTTAATATTGTGTTCACCACGTGTTCACGTAGGCGTGTGTTCACCACGTGTTCACGTAGGCGTGTGTTCACCACGTGTTCACTTACCCATAGCGCTCTTAGCAGGTCGCAGATTCCACACATCCCAGCTGCAGCGGTGAGTGTTACTGCTGTTCCCACTCTACCCACTCAGTGTACATCTCTCTAGTGCACAGCAATACACAAAGCTGATTGAACCTTATTAAACCTCCGTGGTTGGTCGAGTGGGTACAGCACTCGTCTGTTAATTACAGGCCTGAGTCAAGCCAGAGCTGTGAATAGACCCCTGCAACCACAATTAGGCGAGTACACACTACTTGAACAGTCAACCATGCACTATGCACAACATCCACACATGTATCAATTTCACATATACTGTTTCCACACTGACTCTCCTTATGTTGCTACACTCCTCTACACTGTCCTCAACACCTTCACTGCACGTAGGAACTACGTTGTACCAGAACAAAAATACAACGTTCCTTTCGTATCAGCAAACCTTTACTTCTGTCAACAATGGCTGGAACAACGTACTTCTGTACGCATCTTGAAGTCACACACATGCTCAAACGCAAGATATAACGCAACACAAACCTATACGCAAGTAACACAGTGCCAAGTGCCATAATCGTTCCCCTAGCGGCTGCTATCACAAGGTGAGTAAAATATTTAATAGGTGTGTATGTAACCACGTTCACAAAGACTTGGGATACCTGACGATGTACTCTGACACGGAAATCTCGAGGCGCTATCCCGATGTATCTCTTACAGTGAGTTATGTTTATCATTGTGCTTCAAGTGCATCTTATCAAGTGTTGCCCTGTTATCTTGCTTTATTGATACACTTCAAATAATGCACCAACCTTGTGTCACTTGGCACTGTGACATCACTGTTCCTTCATACAGCAACCTACGCTGCTTCACAGCAACCTACGCTGCTTCACACAGCAACCTACGCTGCTTCATACAGCAACCTACGCTGCTTCATACAGCAACCTACGCTGCTTAACACAGCAACCTACGCTGCTTCATACAGCAACCAACGCTGCTTCACACAGCAACCTACGCTGCTTCATACAGCAACCAACGCTGCTTCAAACAGCAACCTACGCTGCGTCATACAGCAACCAACGCTGCTTCACACAGCAACCTACGCTGCTTCACACAGCAACCTACGCTGCTTCATACAGCAACCTACGCTGCTTCATACAGCAACCAACGCTGCTTCACACAGCAACCTACACTGCTTCATACAGCAACCAACGCTGCTTCACACAGCAACCTACGCTGCTTCATACAGCAACCAACGCTGCTTCACACAGCAACCTACGCTGCTTCACACAGCAACCTACACTGCTTCATACAGCAACCAACGCTGCTTCACACAGCAACCTACGCTGCTTCATACAGCAACCAACGCTGCTTCACACAGCAACCTACGCTGCTTCATACAGCAACCAACGCTGCTTCACACAGCAACCAACGCTGCTTCACACAGCAACCAACGCTGCTTCACACAGCAACCAACGCTGCTTCACACAGCAACCTACGCTGCTTCATACAGCAACCAACGCTGCTTCACACAGCAACCAACGCTGCTTCACACAGCAACCAACGCTGCTTCACACAGCAACCAACGCTGCTTCACACAGCAACCAACGCTGCTTCACACAGCAACCAACGCTGCTTCACACAGCAACCAACGCTGCTTCATACAGCAACCAACGCTGCTTCACACAGCAACCAACGCTGCTTCACACAGCAACCAACGCTGCTTCACACAGCAACCAACGCTGCTTCACACAGCAACCAACGCTGCTTCATACAGCAACCAACGCTGCTTCACACAGCAACCAACGCTGCTTCATACAGCAACCAACGCTGCTTCACACAGCAACCAACGCTGCTTCACACAGCAACCTACGCTGCTTCACACAGCAACCAACGCTGCTTCACACAGCAACCTACGCTGCTTCACACAGCAACCTACGCTGCTTCACACAGCAACCTACGCTGCTTCATACAGCAACCTACGCTGCTTCACACAGCAACCTACGCTGCTTCATACAGCAACCTACGCTGCTTCACACAGCAACCTACGCTGCTTCATACAGCAACCTACGCTGCTTCATACAGCAACCTACGCTGCTTCATACAGCAACCTACGCTGCTTCACACAGTAACCAACGCTGCTTCACACAGCAACCAACGCTGCTTCATACAGCAACCTACGCTGCTTCACACAGTAACCAACGCTGCTTCATACAGCAACCTACGCTGCTTCACACAGCAACCTACGCTGCTTCATACAGTAACCTACGCTGCTTCACACAGCAACCTACGCTGCTTCATACAGCAACCAACGCTGCTTCACACAGCAACCAACGCTGCTTCACACAGCAACCTACGCTGCTTCATACAGCAACCTACGCTGCTTCATACAGCAACCTACGCTGCTTCACACAGCAACCTACGCTGCTTCATACAGCAACCTACGCTGCTTCACACAGCAACCTACGCTGCTTCACACAGCAACCAACGCTGCTTCACACAGCAACCTACGCTGCTTCACACAGCAACCAACGCTGCTTCACACAGCAACCAACGCTGCTTCACACAGCAACCTACGCTGCTTCACACAGCAACCAACGCTGCTTCACACAGCAACCTTCGCTGCTTCACACAGCAACCAACGCTGCTTCACACAGCAACCTACGCTGCTTCACACAGCAACCAACGCTGCTTCACACAGCAACCAACGCTGCTTCACACAGCAACCAACGCTGCTTCACACAGCAACCAACGCTGCTTCATACAGCAACCAACGCTGCTTCACACAGCAACCTACGCTGCTTCACACAGCAACCAACGCTGCTTCACACAGCAACCAACGCTGCTTCACACAGCAACCTACGCTGCTTCACACAGCAACCAACGCTGCTTCACACAGCAACCAACGCTGCTTCACACAGCAACCAACGCTGCTTCACACAGCAACCAACGCTGCTTCACACAGCAACCAACGCTGCTTCACACAGCAACCAACGCTGCTTCATACAGCAACCAACGCTGCTTCACACAGCAACCTACGCTGCTTCACACAGCAACCAACGCTGCTTCACACAGCAACCAACGCTGCTTCACACAGCAACCTACGCTGCTTCACACAGCAATCAACGCTGCTTCACACAGCAACCAACGCTGCTTCACACAGCAACCAACGCTGCTTCACACAGCAACCAACGCTGCTTCACACAGCAACCAACGCTGCTTCATACAGCAACCAACGCTGCTTCACACAGCAACCAACGCTGCTTCACACAGCAACCAACGCTGCTTCACACAGCAACCAACGCTGCTTCACACAGCAACCTACGCTGCTTCACACAGCAACCAACGCTGCTTCACACAGCAACCAACGCTGCTTCACACAGCAACCAACGCTGCTTCACACAGCAACCAACGCTGCTTCACACAGCAACCAACGCTGCTTCACACAGCAACCAACGCTGGCAGTGAGAACTGTGCTTCTCAGGTCACTGAGCTTCCTACCTCTCGAAGTGTAGAAATACAATGTATCACTGAGCACCTTACACTGTGGCACAACTATATAACTGAACACTCTTCACTGTGGCACAACTATATAACTGAACACTCTTCACTGTGGCACAACTATATAACTGAACACTCTTCACTGTGGCACAACTATATAACTGAACACTCTTCACTGTTCCACAACTATATAACTGAACACTCTTCACTGTGGCACAACTATATAACTGAACACTCTTCACTGTTCCACAACTATATAACTGAACACTCTTCACTGTTCCACAACTATATAACTGAACACTCTTCACTGTTCCACAACTATATAACTGAACACTCTTCACTGTTCCACAACTATATAACTGAACACTCTTCACTGTGGCACAACTATACAACTGAACACTCTTCACTGTTCCACAACTATACAATTGAACACTCTTAACTGTTCCACAACTATATAACTGAACACTCTTCACTGTTCCACAACTATATAACTGAACACTCTTCACTGTTCCACAACTATACAACTGAACACTCTTCACTGTTCCACAACTATACAACTGAACACTCTTCACTGTTCCACAACTATACCAACTGAACACTCTTCACTGTTCCACAACTATACAACTGAACACTCTTCACTGTTCCACAACTATACAACTGAACACTCTTCACTGTTCCACAACTATATAACTGAACACTCTTCACTGTTCCACAACTATACCAACTGAACACTCTTCACTGTTCCACAACTATATAACTGAACACTCTTCACTGTTCCACAACTATACAACTGAACACTCTTCACTGTTCCACAACTATACAACTGAACACTCTTCACTGTTCCACAACTATATAACTGAACACTCTTCACTGTGGCACAACTATACCAACTGAACACTCTTCACTGTTCCACAACTATACAACTGAACACTCTTCACTGTTCCACAACTATACAACTGAACACTCTTCACTGTTCCACAACTATACAACTGAACACTCTTCACTGTTCCACAACTATACAACTGAACACTCTTCACTGTTCCACAACTATACAACTGAACACTCTTCACTGTTCCACAACTATACAACTGAACACTCTTCACTGTTCCACAACTATACAACTGAACACTCTTCACTGTTCCACAACTATACAACTGAACACTCTTCACTGTTCCACAACTATACAACTGAACACTCTTCACTGTTCCACAACTATACCAACTGAACACTCTTCACTGTTCCACAACTATACAACTGAACACTCTTCACTGTGGCACAACTATATAACTGAACACTCTTCACTGTTCCACAACTATACCAACTGAACACTCTTCACTGTGGCACAACTATATAACTGAACACTCTTCACTGTTCCACAACTATACCAACTGAACACTCTGCACTGTTCCACAACTATACAACTGAACACTCTTCACTGTTCCACAACTATATAACTGAACACTCTTCACTGTTCCACAACTATACAACTGAACACTCTTCACTGTTCCACAACTATACCAACTGAACACTCTTCACTGTGGCACAACTATACAACTGAACACTCTTCACTGTGGCACAACTATACCAACTGAACACTCTTCACTGTTCCACAACTATACCAACTGAACACTCTTCACTGTTCCACAACTATACAACTGAACACTCTTCACTGTTCCACAACTATACCAACTGAACACTCTTCACTGTTCCACAACTATACAACTGAACACTCTTCACTGTTCCACAACTATACCAACTGAACACTCTTCACTGTTCCACAACTATACAACTGAACACTCTTCACTGTTCCACAACTATACAACTGAACACTCTTCACTGTTCCACAACTATACCAACTGAACACTCTTCACTGTTCCACAACTATACCAACTGAACACTCTTCACTGTTCCACAACTATACCAACTGAACACTCTTCACTGTTCCACAACTATACAACTGAACACTCTTCACTGTTCCACAACTATACAACTGAACACTCTTCACTGTTCCACAACTATACCAACTGAACACTCTTCACTGTGGCACAACTATTCAAACATTATCATTAGTTCATTCAGCAGGCTAAGCCAGGCACTGTGGCACCCCTGCTGCACACACACACCACTGGTCAACACTGGCACACCTACACGAGTGGTGTAATGTTCCCCCCTCCTCCCCCTGCCACAGTAGTAACACGCACGCCACACCTCTCATTAGGTACTACCCTGCCAGACAGTGTGGCGCTGACCATACTCTCTCTCCCCATCAACATCCTGATAACACCTTACTGCAGGAGTCCCTCACACAACACCTTACTGCAGGTGTCCCTCACACAACACCTTACTGCACGTGTCCCTCACACAACACCTTACTGCATGTATTCCTGACACAACACCTTACTGCATGTATCCCTGACAACACCTTACTGCAGGTGTCCCTGACACAACACCTTACTGCAGGAGT